>NW_026878615.1:0-24248 GCF_032173495.1 Musca vetustissima | reverse complement strand
ACAAAATGAATGGCATCAGTTTTGAAATTCGGAGAAGGATAGTGATTGCCAACAGATGCTACTATGGTCTGAGCAAACAACTCAAAAGCAAGGTCATCCCCGCCAACCTGCCAGACCAAACTCACACTCTACAATACGCTGATACTACCCGTGCTGTTATATGGATCTGATGCATGGGTACATGCGCAAGCAGATGAGGCAGCTCTTGGAGTGTTTGAGAGAAAAATTCTCCGAAAGATCTATGGGCCGATCTTTGTTGATGGTGAATATCGCCGTCGAACGAACAATGATTTTTAACAGTTATTCTCGGACATCGACATTGCTAGACGTATTGAGCTGCAGCGACTACGTTGGGTAGGTCATGTTGTGAGAATGGATGAAGATGCTCTAGCCCAGAAGGCATATAAAAGCGAACCAGCTGATGGTTCACGCAGAAGGGGAAGGCCAAGAATACGATGGAAAGATCAAGTCGAAGACAACATCGCCGAAAAATGTCTTTCAAATTGGAAAAACTGCGCAAAAGACCGACGCGTCTGGAAATCTTGTTTAAGCTCGGCTTATGGAACGAAAGTTTTGTCACAAGCCAGTTAAGTTAGTTAGCAAGTAAGTACTTTTTTCCAAGACCAAACAAGGCGGGGATTTTTTTACAGAATATTTTTGAGAAGACCATACCAAGGCGTAGATTTCTTAAAGGATATTTTTTTAGGGAATATTTTTTTTAAAGACCATACCAAGGCGTGGATTTTTAAAGAATATTTTTTTGAAGACCATACCAAGGCGTGGATTTTTAAAGAATATTTTTTTTGAAGACCATACCAAGGCATGGATTTTTAAAGAATATTTTTTCAAGGACCACAACAAGGCATGCATTTTTAAAGAATATTTTTTTTGAAGACCATACAAAGGCGTGGATTTTTAAAGACCAACCACTCTTATACTTTAATCTGGGTCTATAAACAGCCTCTGTCACTTCACTCTATCGATTTGAAATATTTTGTGTTCTTCTTATTCTACCCGTAAATATGTTTCCTGGCATTTGTTAATTGCTTATAGGGAAATGCCACAACAATCGAATCTTCATCACCATCTCGAATAGCATCTTATGAATCATTTGCATTTGATGTCGATGTTGTTGTAGAATATTTTCCACGTGCCTGATTTAGTTCAATGTCTATTAATCTTTTGTCTCTGGGTTTTCTTGTTCCACACCTGTAAAGTTGCTACCAGGAATTTCCTTTAACATCCCCCACATCTACCTCTAGCCTTACCTTGTTTTTCTACTTCAACTGTCATTTCGATTTCACTGATATCGTTTTTTGGTCTTGTCTTTGATAGGATTCTGAAATTGCTTTGCTCTCCGTATTCCTACTTTCCCTTCCTGATTTCTCTTTTCTCCCTTGTTTTTGTTTATTTCGCATTTAATTAAAATCAATAAATCTACCAAATGAGGAAGCATCTGAAAAAGGCGCAGGATTGCAAATCAACGACTGAATGAACCAGAAAAAAAGCTAAACATTTGAATGATTTGCTTTTAATTATGTGATTTTCCAGATTTGTGTGTGAGTTTGTGTTTTCCTTTCCTCCTCTGCAGTTTGTTCTTCGTCCTGCTCTCCTTGCTGTTGGTATCAGTCAGTTACATTGATTTGTTTATGGTGCCAAGTGTGAGATTTACTGCCTTTATAAGTTAATTATCATTGTTGTTGGGTCCTGAATTTCAATCAATTTTTATGCCAGAATTGTTTTCGTTTTTTCTCTCTCTCTTGTTTTGCCATTGCCGTTTATAGATTTGCAACTTTAATGAATATTGAAAACATTGTTCGAAGTGCAAAAATTGTATAATTGGTTCTATGGGAAAGCGAACAGATGCTAATTAAAAGAGTCTCTTGTGAGGGTGGGTAATTGGTGACATGTTTTTCGGATTTTTTTTCAAATAAATATTTTAGGGGAATCAGGACTGTGAATTTGCAGGGTTTAGAGTAGAGAGTACGAGCCTAGAGCGACAATCATGCCACAAAAATTCTTATGAAGTTTTAATGAGGAAAAAAATTGAAGTGCCTCCAGAAAAAAATCTACATTCCTGTATGGAATAAGTAGTTCGAAGATAGTAAATAATTGTGTTAATTGCAACATTATCTACTCCGTATCTTCTTCCGTGTTTTTGGATGGCAAAACCAAATTTCGCAGAAAATTTACAATATAAGTTGTGACAAACCCTTCACAAGGCGTGGATTTTAAAGAATATCTATTGCAAGACCAAACAAGTCATTGATTTTTAAAGAATATTTTTTTTTGAGAACTATCGTAAGGTAAGGATTTTTTTAAGAATACTTTTACAAGGACTATAACCAGGCGTGGATTTTTCAAAAATATTTTTAAAAAACATTTTTTATAGATCAAAATTTCGCAGAATATTTATAATATAATGGTCCTGCATTTTCCAGCAAAAGTAACTGCAATTTCAAATTTCGGTTGTATGTATGTGGGTAAAAAACGTCTTCGTAGACGATTTTAGATATAGTTCCACGCTTCAGTGGACCCACCTTAAACAAATTAGTTTTAAGTATTTTAAAGTTTTAGTCACATTTCCGAACGAATTGGCTGTAATGTTGTATTCTTCAATATAGGTCCATGTTTTAATAATGTTTCTATTTCGATTAGCCGATACGCACTTTCCAACAGAAGTATGTGTAATTTGGCATGGTATTCGTGGTGTGTAAAATATTTCTTCGCAGTCATGTTTTGTTTTACCCTGACCTTACTCGTATGACACAAACCATTTTTCATATGTTGAAGGTCGTAGCCGAAGTTTCCATTAACTATATATAAGTGGAATTAGAAGACCTCTTGTTCAATTTGCGTTTAATTTCGTGTTCCAGTTTTATTGGCAGAGATTGCCGAGGACATGTGTGTGAATTAATGGAGGTAAAAAACCAAGCTTAAGAACAATCAAAATACCGGAAATTGGGAGTAGAGTAGAAGCAGGTGTTTCCAGAAAAAGTGGACCTATATTTATAATTTTAAGAGGATACATTCGATACCCAATGAGAACCCATTGTACCAAATTTCAGCGAATTCGATTGGGAACGGCCAAGAACCCCAACATATCGCCGAAATATCTCCATACCTTGGTGGATTGTATAAAAACGTGCAAATGTTATTGATCGTAGGGTTAAGTCGGTTCACATATAGACACAGATCACACATTTAATTTAGTCGAATTTCTTGTCAATGGTCCTTCAAAAAAGCTAGGTCTGTTAGGATGCATCTTTTGAATATAGCCAAATTGGTAAATAGTATCATATAGTCGGTCAATTCCAACTTTACTGGTTTCCTTACGGGTTTCTTACCATTATTTGTCATTACGGCAGCACACCTACGAGCCATTCAATCAATAAATGCTCAATTTGATCCTTGGGTATACTATATGCATCCTGAACCTTTGGGAAGAGGACATATATGTTTCTTTGTCAAACTCATTTGTTTTCATTATCTATGATACTCCAAAGATTTGTCTATAGGGAAAAGATCTTAGGATTGTGTTGACCATTATAAAACTCAGATTTTTACCTCCCACAACCAATTATTGACATTTTTTTGGTGTATGTTTGGTAGTAATTCCCAAGCTGAAACACCCAAACGTGCGGTATATATCCTTCAGCGAAGAAGAAGTATAGACAATCCGATCCATTACTTCATAAATCTCGAAAATATATGGAACTCCATAAATAAAAAAAACAATACAATTATTGACCCTCATCCATTCTTCCCAGTACCCTTGCATTACTGTGGCATGAGCCTGAGTCTTTAATATTTAACTTTAATTCATCCGAGATCATAATATTTCTCTACTGAGTCGAAATCCATTTAATATGAGCTTTTGCAGAAGACAATCTGTCTTTCCGAGTTATTTCACAAATAAAAAAAAACTTTTTTGATTGTTTCCGAACATGTAGGCCTGCTTCCATAGCTCGTCTACGCTCTGTTCATGAGTTATATCCAACGATAACCGTCTCACAAATTCCCTTCAACTCTTAGATGAATATTTTTTACTGCTATGAATTTGTTGATCAGTACGAACTGATGTTCTTTTGCAGCCTTCTTCCGCGTTGAACTGTCCCTACTGAAATAGTTGTATAACATCAACTTATAATTTGAGAAATGAGCTCATCTGTTTGTACTTTAGAGTTGCATTAGTTTTGTCAAAGCAAAAATTGAGGCAATTCCCTTAAAAGAATTTAAAAATATAAAAAAACAACACGATATCTTTATTTAGCTATGCATAATAACTTTGCAATTTTTGTGGCTTTAGTTTTGGCTACCAATTACGGATAGCGCTGTATTTTTAACAAATCCAAGCATAGATGTTGATTTTTGGTAATATCTTGAAAATTATACATACCAAAGCAAGTTTGCTTACTTGATGAAACGCCTGAGGAAAGTATATTTTTCATTTTTATTTTTATTCTTATTTTTGCTTATTGTCTCTGGTTTTCAGTTTCATAATTTGACAACATTAAAGCTCTCATCATAATCCATTATCCATACATTATTTTTTTAAATAAGATGTCAGGAAAATAGAGAACCTTCTTATCCCAATCTAATCCTCAACTAATAATCATTTTTAAGAATTAAGGAATAAGATGAAAAAATAACGTATAATATTTTCTTTCTGACATTTTAAATTGATTGCATAAATAATAAATGTTAATGTTTCGCCATTTATTTCATCTCTATCCTGTTGTTAGTATTTCCTTTCCTTTCGCTTTTATTTTGCCATTTCATCACTTTTCCGCTAAATAAAATTCATAATCCTTAATAATCAGAAACAATTTTTACAAATTAGCAATTTTATTCGGGGTTTCTTCTTCTTCTTTGGCTTTTAAAATAACCATTTTTTAAATCACCTATTTAGAAGATTTCCATTTTATATTGGCAATCGTATTTCATAACACAGATGAAACGCTTTGCGTTGGCAGTATTGATGGCCACATAAAACGTTTAAAGGGAGTCTTAAAAATATTATATAAGAAATATATTACTAAGGTTTGAACAAAAATTCCAGGGAAGGAGGAAAATGGGAGGAAGGTATGTTAACTGATAAAAGGGAATTGTTGGAAAAAGGAAAATATCCCATAAAACGAATTTTGTTTAGGAAACATGAAAAATCTTAAACAATTTTTTTGCGGAAATAAAGTGTTGTATACCTTTTTGGTGCTTAGGACAAGGGATACTATTGAGGAAGCTGTGGATGAAAGTGTGACTTTCGTGGGGCAAAGAACTACTATTACTTAAAGTAAAGCACACTTTGAAAATGTAAGAAAAAACACACAGGTTTCCAAATAAGGTGACATATTGATATATCCGGAATTTCGTTAGTTGTTTCTTTTGAAATCTTAAACGCAAATTCTGAGTCTGAACATGAGAGTAAGACCAATGTAATCGATATAAGACCAATATGATGCCTCTTCACTAAGCTGTTGATATGGAGGTAGAAGTTAGCAAAGACATGGCTAAGAACAAAAACTGATGCCACAGGAAAAGATGAGAGCCAAGACGGAGAAACAATTTTTAAAATAAAACTGATGCTCAAATGAATAAGAATTACTACACTTCCTCCGTCGGATAATGAAAGGGAAAGTGGACTCAATCTGAAGTTGAAGGAAACTACCACAATTATACATCGACTGAGGGCGGCGAAGCTGGCTCCAACATCCAGAAGACGAGTGTTGCATCGTATCCCAAAATTACCAACCATCCTTCACGTAAGAGGAAGATGTGAGCAACAATTGGTAAAGAGCCGATGTCTTATGGAAAGGTTTTCAGGAGGCGTTTACATACATGTTTTCAATGTCAAAGCAAACATAGAAATCCAAAAATGGGGTCTCTGGGTACAAGTTTTGATATAGCCCCCATATAACCGTATCTCCCGATTTAAGGTATTTTTTGTCTATTAGACACATTTTCCAACCAAATTGGCTGTAATTTGGCAGAGAGTGTTCTTTTTGGGTACCAAATGTCCACGCAAAAATTTATGTATGTAGGTCCACGTTTAGTGGTAGCCCCCATACAAAGGAACCCCTATTTAGAGTATTTACCCAAAAATTGGGTATAAACTCATTAACTGCAGAACCAATTGACATCGGCGTGCAAAATTTTGCATACATGTTTTTAATGTTTACATTCTTAATCGATTTGATAACAGAAACCCGGAAATAGGGTGTAAGACGTTGTATTACCGATTCAATATAGTAAATACCCAAACAAATACCCGCAAATGGGTATTTACCCGGTATTTACTCACCCCTTGGGTATTTACCCCGTAAATACCATCTCTAGAGATGATGAAGGCTGTCAATAATACAATAAAAGAAACCAGTTGGCATAATATGCCACACACGTGACAATATTGTAATGTTGATCAAATCGGCTATATAAAATATTGAAATATTGGTAACAGAACAAGAGGACCGACGGGTCGCACCTTTGGTCTTGATCTTGGCTTGATAAATTTATAAGTTATGCAAATTTGGTTCATATTAGACATCCATTCGCCTCATATTGGATTTATAAATATTGAAAATTTTGTCCATTTGTGGTGGAGGTACCATAACGTGTGGACCAATGGTTCCCATTTTCGGACTTGATCCAGGTTAGGAAAATATAATAGGTTGTGCAAAGTTTGATACAAATTTGACAATTTGTGTGGGAGGTGCCAGAACAAGTGGAGCAATGGTTCCCATCTTCGGACTTGATCTAGGCTTAAAGATAATAGGTTACACAGAGGTTTGTTCAAATCGGATAGTCCGTTCGCTTGATATTATAAAATTAATTTTTAACACAATTTTAATCATTTTGTGGGGGAGGTACCAGAAGGAGGTGACAGATATTCCCCATCTTCGAACTTAAACTAAGTTTGGTAGAAATATTACGATGTGAAAAGTTTGGATGAAATCGGTTAATCCCTTCAAGATTTATTATGCGCAACAGCCGTCCGGCCAGGTAGGCAGACAGACAGACGGACATTCGACTCCAAACCTATGTGTAACCTCTACCATAAGAATCGCTGTCAAAATACCTAATATCACCGGAGATCTTTATATATGGACCCTATTCAAAACATAGACACACGCTGCAAATTTTGTACCCAGATAATGTTTATCCCATCGACATTCGCCTAGAACCTTCAACATACTGAAAATGGGTCTATGTAAAATATGATCGTCGGGGAAAAAACAACTTCTTCTCACGAAGAGGCCAAAGATAAATCGGTTGGAAATAGGGTTTGGAACCATCAAAACTAAATAAAAAAATTGGGTAGGACACACGGAGAACATTTTATACAAAGATTTTTTTGGATTTTCTATGAATCCGGAATGCCAAATTACTACCACTCGTTGGGAAATGCAAAATACCGAAAAATTGGCGGGATCATTATTGCTAGTCTATCCTGAATATGTATTGGGAATAAATTTTTTATTCACCATGAACATGGAATTAAAGATACTACAGTCAGGATATCAAATAACCTGATTTCATAGAAGATGAAAGTCAGGATACCAAAGCTAAAAATGAGGCTAAAAACTTAAACACAGAGAACAGGAAGCGAAACTGTTATATGGAGATTTTGTCAAGATATTGAACATTTTCTGCGACTATGTTTTTAAACCAGGACCTCCAATAATCCAGAAAGTAATTCACGTTTAGTCGAGCCAAAAGCACATAGGGTTGATCCACATATCGGAACTTCATTGTAGTCTCAATTTGATACGTTTTGCAAAATTTCGCGTCAATCGGTGCACCATTTACCTAAAATTCAACGAAAATATATATGGGAGCTATATCTAAATTTGAACCGATTTTTACGAAACTTATCACATTATTCTATTCAGTACGCTATGACAAATTTTGTGCAAATCAAAAATGTACAGGGACTTTGGTGCTTCATTTACATTAAATCGGGCGATATATGGGAGCTATATCTAAATTGATTTCCACGAAACGCAACACACGTCATTCTAGATTCAGTTCAGTACGGTATGCAAACTTTCGTCCAAATCGAATATGTACAAAGGCGTAATACCCTGTACCACATTGTGTTGAAGGGTATAACAAACATATTCTTCGTCGTTTATTGAAATTAATCATTTAAAAAACGCCGATTGGGTCATTGGTTCTGAAAGGAGGTTGAATCAAGAGTATTGGTGAATGTATTACGATATATATGGCAATGAAACCACTGGGCTTCACAAGAAATATCCGCTGTATATCTCGAAGAGAAGATCACTCATAATTGTCCACCGATATCTTATGACTAAAGAAATTTCGAATTTAACCGTGATAAGATAAAGTCTTCGACAATAGCACAGCCTTGATTCAGGATCTCAAAAGTAAAAGGAAGACACTTGAGGATATAGTTCAGCCATTTGGCGTTTGGCCATTTGGCAAATACTGCTTTTTAGTATGCAGTGACAAACTTTCCTTTTTATTATGAAGCTTCAGATCAATTATCTCCTGAAATTGAATATTTCTTCAAACACAAAAAATAACACATTTTATTGGAAAACTCTTAATTTTATTTAAAGTACAAGTTAAAAATTCCAGAGAAAAATATTGATTACCAAACATATTTTCATTTTCGTCTTAAGTCTTTGTGGTCGACATGGCATCCCATTAACGAATTCGTTTCCTAGGGTACCATATGTTTGGCCCTTGTCAGTAATGGCCGTTACCTTTACCTTATTTTCACTAAAAAAATTTAATTTATTTTAATTCCCGTTAAGCAATCCCTATTACGTTAAATACGATTCTCTCTCTTCACCAAAAGTTTCACTTGCAAAAAAGAAAAAAAAAAAACTGTGTTGATTTTCTTAGCCTTGTACATTGAGGAGGATTTCAACAGCTTACAAAGGATACTTCTCGGGAATATTTGAGGATGTCGAGTTGTTTTTTTCTTACTTGCTGCTGCTTTGAGTGTTTGGTCTTGAGTGGTTTGCAATGTGATTGCCATTGTAGCAAATTCGCAATTTTTGCGTTGGCCAACAAACGCTCTGTGCGAAGGCAAAAGGTCAACAACAGTAATTGAATTAACAACAAAAACACAAAACATAACGACATGCAAAACATATGCCTACAAACTTATTTCCAGCTTTAATACACACAGTCGTCACTTATGTTGACTTCCATTAAGTGCCTTTGTCCATATGCCTGTGGCCACTTTAATGTTGGTCATTCACTGCCCGAGACAGGTGGATGAAACTGAGCGGGTCACTAATGTTTATTTTTATTTTAGTAGGAAATTTATGAGGGAATATTAATTTACTGAGGACATTAAATTATTCTAAAGAGGGGTAAAATAATTTCTTCTAAGAATATCTTTAAAGGACCCACAAGGCGTGGATTTTTATACCCTTCACGACACCGTGTACAGGGTACTATGTCTTTGTGTATATGCTTGTAACAAAATTGAAAAATAGACATATTTCCTTTTGAGAATATGCATAGAATCACTTTCTAAGTCGAGTTAACATGTCCGTCCGTCCGATTTTTGCCCATGTTAAATTGTTTACAGGTCGCATTTATGACCCAAATTGGGTGAAAGTTGGCGTAGGTCACTTATTTGGCTCAAGGACGAACCCTACTGAAATTGGGTAAAATCGGTTCAGATTTAGATATATCCCATATATAGTTTCGTAGGATTTTCAGTAAATGGTGAACCAAAGACCCTATATATTCATCGATTTTCACGAAATTTGGCATAGCGAAATTTGGCATTTGTTAAGTCAAAATCGGTCCAGATTTATATATAGCTCCCGTAGATTTAGGTATAGCTCCCGTATATATTTTCGTCCGATTTTATGTAAATGGTGCACCAAAGTCCCTATATATCTTTCGATTTGCACGAAATTTTGGACAGCGTACTGAATTAGGTCTAAAATGGTGTGTGCTAAGTTTCGTGGAAATCGGTTCAGAGTTAGATATAGCTCCCATATATATTTTCATCCGATTTTATGTAAATGCCAACATATATCTTTCGGCACGTCTGGCATAGTGTAGAATGATGTGCTATAAGCTTCGAAAATTTTTTCATATAGCTCTCATATATATTTCGTCCGTGAAAATTGGTTTAATGAAATTAAATTTAGCATAGGTTCAATTTTATTCCAATGTTCTTTGGAAAAGGCGGAATTTGTTAGGAGACATATGCACAATATATCCAAAGTGGTGAAGGGTATTATATAGTCGGTCTAGACCGACTTTACTTCTTTCCTTACTGGTTTAAATAGACTTTTTTCAAAGTAGCCAACAATGCGTAGATTTTATAAACAGATTTTTTTTTTCAAAGTAGCCAACAAGGCGTGGATTTTTTAAATAGAATTTTTTTAGAGTTGCCAACAAGGCGTGGATTTTTTAAATAGAATTTTTTCAAAGTAGCCAACAAGGCGTGGATTTTTTAAATAGAATTTTTTCAAAGTAGCCAACAAGGCGTGGATTTTTTAAATAGAATTTTTTCAAAGTAGCCAACAAGGGGTGGATTTTTTAAATGGATTTTTTTCAAAGTAGCCAACAATGCGTGGATTTTTTAAATGGATTTTTTTCAAAGTAGCCAACAAGGCGTGGATTTTTTAAATAGAATTTTTTCAAAGTAGCCAACAAGGCGTGGATTTTTCTAAATAGAATTTTTTTAAAGGACATATTCACAAGCTTAGGTATTTGAAATATATTTTTAAAAAACTCACGTTTAAAAAACGTTTCTATCATTCAACAGGATATGAATATCGTTTACATATCTCATCACAGCAGTTAGTAAACATCCTACAACATCCTTTTGGCTATATCTGCTTACTTTTGCCTTTTGATAATTCTTTTTTTCAACAAACACAAATCTGTTGAGCAAACAAATGTTCAGGCCCACTACACAGTTCTGACCATTCATTCATCCATCCATCCATCTGTCGTCTTATGTTTCTGTCGCATTTTGTTTGTTTTTCTCCTGCTGTCAAGGTGAAAAAAAACACTTTGTTTCTTTTTGCCACAAGTCCACATCAATTGCAGGGTAAATAGAAAACAAAGCCAGTACCAGCAGCAGTAAGAGAAAACAAAAACAACCAAAAGGCCTTGTGAAAACAAATACATAATGTCCGGATTAGATTTCTGCAGCAATTATTAGCTTAAAATCTTTATTTCTATCGCTTTATCTTGATGCTGTCAACACAGAACGAAACAAAACTCAGTTAATATTTAATTAAATCTCAGCAAGAAAAAATAATTGGACGTTTTACATTTTAAAGTACTTAACTCCAGTCACTGGGTGCATGAAAGAAAGAATGGAAGAAGAAAATGAGAGACTAATTAATGTGAAAAGATAAATATTTAGATATTAAATGAAATACATTATAAATTTAGATTGACTCTTGGAAAAGTATTCCTTAAAAGAACCAAGCATTGTTAAAGACTTTGGAATTTTTTTCTTTAAAAGAAATCCTCGCCCTTTAAGGGAACTTGAAAAATATTCTTTAGAAATGCAATAACTTTACATGGTCATTGAACAATTATTCCTTAGAAAATCCAGGCTTGGTTGTCATCCTCGAAAAAAAAAATCCTTAGAAAACTAGCCTTGGTTGTGGTCCTTGAACAAATATTCCTTAGAAAATCCAGGCTTGGTCCTTGAAAAATATTCCTTAGAAAATCTAGCCTTGGTTATGGTCCTTGAAAAATATTCTTTAATAACGCAATCCACTGTTGTGGTCTTTAAAAATATTCTTTAAACCTGAATGCCTTGTTATGGTTCTTAAAAATATTCTTTAAAAAAATCCAAACCTTGTTTGGTCTTAGGAAAAATATTCTTTACAAAAAGCCACGCCTTGTTTGGTCTTGGAAAAAATATTCTTTAAAAACTTCACACCCATAGCTTGCATAATCCTTTGAAGATTGCAATAACAACTCTTTAAATATCGAAAACCTTTCAAGCCTTCTAACGTTACTCTCCTCCACACATACCGATATACAATTACAAACAACCTGCTATGCAGATAAAAGAAAACATATATGGAATATTTGTATAGAAATATTTTTGTAACATTTGCGAAGGTCACATAACATGGGACCCATATGTGCCATCTACTAGTACTGACAGGCACACACACACACACACAACCATACACTTTCAAGTATATCACACCAAAAACCCATCAGCAACCCACTCACATTGCTGTGTGTGTGTGTAAGTTGTGTACTTTGCTTATCCGCTGACTTATTGAGTGTGTTGGTATGCGTGTCAGTTGATATGAAAGAGAAGATTTTGCGGTTACATGAGAGGATATGAGACCGTTATTTTAGGAATTATTAAAGTGCTTACGTGGCTTTAGATTTCAGACTGACTTTGTGAAAAATGTTGTCTTCCATCCATCCATCGTCTATGCATTTTTTATAATCCCCACCGAAAAAAAGAAAAACACAAACATCTTTGCAACATTATGTTGCTGTTGTTCTGAATTTTGTTTCTCTGTTGTATTTGCTAAATAAAAATATAAAGCTCTCACTACCCAGCATGGAAAATGAATTGCAAAAGATTTTAAAACATATTTAATTTTAAATATTTATGTGTACGAGTTTGTTTGCATACTTTGTGATGAACAAAACAGAAAAAAAACTTTTGCATTTATTGTCAGCTGTTGATGCACTTACGACAGCAAGGGAATTAATGAGAAGAAGTGTGGTTGTATTTTCAAACAGACTTGGTTAAATTAAAATGAAATTTTGGTATGAACGCAATTGAATTCAAACAGAGTTAACGCTGCGATGGTCGTTGGGAAAAGTTTTGAACATGTTATTTAAATATCCACGCCTTGTTGGCTACATTGAAAAATTTCTATTTAAATGTCCACGCCTTGTTGGCAACTCCGAAAAAAATCTATTTAAATATCCACGCCTTGTTGGTTACATTGAAAAATTTATATTTAAATGTCCACGCCTTGTTGGCAACTCTGAAAAAAATCTATTTAAATATCCACGCCTTGTTGGAAAAAATTATATTTAAAAAATCCACGCCTTGTTGGAAAAAATTATATTTAAAAAATCCACGCCTCGTTGGTAACTTTGAAAAACATCCATTTAAAAAATCCAAGCCTTGTTGGCTACTTTGAAAAAAAAGAACTTTTTAAAAAATCCACGCCTTGATAGCTACTTTGAAAAAAATCTGTTTATAAAATTTACGCGTTGTTGGCTACTTTGAAAAAATTCTATTTAGAAAAATCCACGCCTTGTTGGCTACTTTGAAAAAATTCTATTTAGAAAAATCCACGCCTTGTTGGCTACTTTGAAAAAAATCCACGCTTCTTTGGCTACTGTGAAAAAATCCAGACCTTGTTGGCTACTTTTAAAAAAAGGTATTTAAAAAATCCACGTATTTTTGGCTACTTTGAAAAAATCCAGGCCTTGTTGGCTACTTTGAAAAAAATCTATTTAAAAAAATCCACGCCTTGTTGGCTACTTTGAAAAAATCCACGCCTCTTTGGCTCTTTGATAAAATCCAGGCCTTGTTGGCTCCTTTGAAAAAAAACTATTAAAAAAATCCTCGCCTTGTTGGCTACTTTGAAAAAATCAATTTAAAGCAGTAAGGAAAGTAGTAAAGTCGGACAGGACCGACTATATGATACCCTTCACCACTTTGGGTATATTCAACAGATGAATCCTAACAGACGTCGCATTTTAAATGGACCAGTAAAATTAAATTGGATTTCAGGAAACTTAACACCCATCATTCTAGACCTAATTCATTACGCTGTGCCAAATTTCGTGCACATCGAAAGATATTAAGGAGCTTTGGTGCACCATTTACATAAAAATATATATGGGAGCTATATCTAAATCTGAACCGATTTTCACGAAACTTAACACACATCATTCTATACCTAATTCAGTACGCTATGCCAAATTTCGTGCAAATCGGAAGATATATAGGAGCTTTGGTTCAACATTTACCTTAAATCGGACTAAAATATATATGGGAGCTATATCTAAATCTGACCCGATTTTCACGAAACTTAACACACATCACTCTAGACCTTATTCAGTACGCTGTGCCAAATTTCGTGCAAATCGAAAGATATATAGGGACTTTAGTACACAATTTACCTTAAATCGGACGAAAATATATATGGGAGCTATATGTAAATCTGAACGGATTTTTCCCAATTTCAATAGGGTTCGTCCTTGGACTGAATGTAAGTGCGACCTGTACTTTGTTTACAATTTAACATGGTCAGACAGACGGATGGACATGCATAAATGGACTCAGAAAATGATTCTATGCATATTCTCAAAAGGAACCATGTGTCTACCTCGTTTCCTTTTGTCTGTTACAAACATATGCACAAAGACATAATACTCTGCACAGTGTGGGCCTTAGAAAAAATTAATGTCAATAATTCCAAAAGTTATATCGAAATCTTATGGGTCCTTTAAAAAATTCCACGCATGGCAAAAATTAAATCGAAATCCTTACAAAACAGTTTCCTAATCAACCTGTCCCGCTAACAATGTTATAACCTGACATATACAAGAGGCTACATAAATATGTTATAACCATGAAGTAACAAAAAACTAAACCCCATTGTTTGTTCAAATCTCTGTAACTGTAACAACGTCTAAGGCCATTGTGACGTGACACCAGAACACGTTCCATAATAAAAGTCTCTTATGGTTAAGGTATGCCAAAGAGACAGACACTCTCCGAAAAAATATATTGTGGCGTACTCTTTACAATGAATGATATTTGTCGTTGGATTGGATGCTGTCATAATGGAAATCTCTCCTCGTCCTGGTGTTTCAGTTCCATTGGGGAATGAATGTCAACAGCAGCGCAAGTATGTCGTTGGCTCTGTAATTTCAATGTCAATGGATTAGAAGCGGATAACAAGCGGACTAAAGTCAATATCAATCAATCATATCCATAGTTGGTAACAAATAAATTTTTTCTCTTGTTGCAGCATAAGAAAATAATCCATTGATTGGATATAAATAGCGTGATAGAGTATCAATGATAAATTAATATTTTACATAAGAATAGGAAAATCAATGTTCTGGGGGAAAAAGTGATTTTCACTTCAAGATTGTTTGTTTGTATTCCCCAGATAATATTTGAATAACATTTTATTTAGGTCAGAAGAATAAAAAATTAGAATAATAAATAGAGTACCTGGTTGCGTATGAAATATAATGTGAGTTATACGCCACCTAGGCCAAAAAAGAATAAATAATAAAAGAAAAAAAGGCCAGGTGGCGTTAGATTCTTATGTCAGTCATACGCCATCATAATATCGGTTATACGCCATTTAGGCCAAATAGAACAAATAAAAATAATTTTACAAATCATACGCCACCTTGTCCTGTTCATTTTTATTTGTTCTATTTGGCCAAAATGTTGTATGACCGACATTTTGGTGTCGTATGACTGACACTAGAAATCATTCGCCAACTGGTATGAGATCATCAAAAGAGCATAATAAAAACAATCAATTGTCATATATATGTATATATTTAATAATTTTAAGTAAATAAAATACTAAATCCAATTTAAATGTCTATGGCTCCATGGCTTTATGATTGTGTGTCACCTTAAGTGTCAGAATTCTAACTTATCATTTAATTTATTCTACAAATACCCTAGAGGATAGCTGGTCAAGTGTTGATTGCTAATAAAAACGTTGGCATTTCAAAGAATTCAAATTTGTTTTTTTTCTATATCTGTCGTACACGCACACATTTGGCTTGGTTATGTGTTGCCATAAATACACTTAAATACATTTATATAGATGTATGAGTAGACGAATCAACATAAATCTAGTTTTATGTAAACAAAATAAACATGTGTGATTAAATGGTCTTAATTTTATTTGCTTAAGTTTTTTCCTATGAATTATTTGAGATTGTGTGAAGAATGCTCAAATATATTTTTCTTTTGGTTAAAAAAAAAACTTAGACAAGTCAACAATGTGGGATATGTCCCAGTAGAAAATACTCTCTTGCGTGACAATTTCGTTAACGAATCGTTGACGAAATTTATGGAATTGTCATCCATGACTAAAAACATGATATGTCGTCGAAAATGTCGTTCTTCTCGAAATATGAAAACAAAACAAAAATAGTCTGAATCGAGATCAAATTTAGTACAATTTAGTACATATAATTACGACTTTTCAAGATTATCTCAATGTCTCAATCCTACACTTCTGTCAGTAATTTTAATTCAAAATTTTAGGATTGCCGCTCAGTCCGTTCTCACAAACCAAAATATACCATATTTAGTACCATCTAGTGTTTTAGTACCTTAAAGTACGAAATTCCTTAATCCATACCTTAATCCTGTAATTTTAATTCCAAATTTAGATTTTCCATGTCTATCCTTTCACTCAAATCGAAACAATTTAGTTCTGTTCGTTCTTAACTACCTCAATCATATTCTCTAAGAGTAAACTTAATTGAAATTTTAGTTTTCCATTTCTATCCGGTTTCCATTTCTATTCAATCGAAATTGTACCAAGTTTAGTACCTTTTGGTACACATACATTTCCAACTGTATTTGTAAACCCAAATTGCAGAATTCCAGCCCCATCTGTTCACACAAAAACAAATGATAAAATATTTAGTACCATTTAGTACGTTTTGTTCCCATAAGTACGAATTTCCTAAACCAAATCAATCCTACACTCCAACAGTAATTTTAATTCCAAAATTCTGAAGTCCAGTCTATCCGTTTGCACAAAATCAAGTTGTACCAAATATAGTACCATTTATAATATAGTACCATTCTACACTTCAACAGTAACTATTATCCAAATTTTAGGTTTCCAGATCTCTCCGTTCACTCAAACCCAATTTGTACCAAATCTAGTTCCATTTAGTACTATTCGTACACATAAATATGAATTCCCAAAGCTGTCTTTATAGTACAATCCTCAACAGTAATTTTAATTCCAAATTTCAGGTGTTCAGCTCTGTCCGTTCACCCAAAATCCAAATTGTACTAAATTTAGTAACATTTAGTACTTTCGTACGCATAAGTACGAATTTCCTAAACTCATCAATCCTACAATCCAACTTTCATTTTAATTCCCAATTTCAAGACTCCAGCTCTATTTGTTCACCTAAATCCAACTTGAACCAAATTTTGTACTTTTAGTCCTCTACTCCAAAACTACTCCTAATTCATATTTTCAGGACTCCATCTCTATACTCTCAAATAAATGCAAATAGTATCAAATTTAGTACTTATCATACACATAAGTACTCAAAATTTCATACTTCCAGCTTCAGCCGTTTCGTCTGGGCGATGATCTCACAGTCACTCACTTATCAGTAAGCTCCTTTATATATTAAGGTTATATACGGTATTCTCGAATTAATTTATTAGCGAGCAATGACCCTTAAACCGGGGTCAATGACCTTTAATCTGGATGAAACCTTAATCCCCTCAATGACCCTTAATCCTGAGTCAATGACCTTTAATCCGGGGTTAATAACCCTTAATCCCCTCAGTGACCCTTAATCCGAATTAAGCCTTAATCCCCCTCATTGACCTTTAATCCGGGGTCAATTACCCTTTATCCGGATTAAGCCTTAATCCCCTCAATAACCATTAATCCCCTCAGTCACCCTTAATCCGGGG
The DNA here is from genome assembly GCF_032173495.1 of Musca vetustissima. Classification (NCBI taxonomy): domain Eukaryota; kingdom Metazoa; phylum Arthropoda; class Insecta; order Diptera; family Muscidae; genus Musca; species Musca vetustissima. The sequence continues at coordinate 6,583 of NW_026878615.1, read as the reverse complement.
TCAATGACTTTTAATCCGGGGTTAATGACCGTTAATCCCCTCAATGACCTTAATCCCCTCAGTGACCCTTAATCCGGGGTCAACGACCTTTAATCCGGATTAAGGGTCACTAAGGGGATTAAGGGTCATTGACCCCGGATTAAAGGCCATTGACCCCGGATTAAGGGTCACTGAGGGGATTAAGGCTTAATCCGGATTAAAGGTCGTTGACCCCGGATTAAGGGTCACTGAGGGGATTACGGGTCATTGAGGGGATTAAGGGTCATTGACCCCGGATTAAAAGTCATTGACCCGGATTAAGGGTGACTGAGGGGATTAAGGCTTAATCCGGATAAAAGGTCATTGACCCCGGATTAAGGGTCACTGAGGGGATTAAGGGTTATTGAGGTGATTAAGGCTTAATCCGGATTAAGGGTCATTGACCCCGGATTAAGGTTCACTAAGGGGATTGAGGGTCATTGAGGGGATTAAGGGTCATTGAGGTGATTAAGGGTCATTGACCCCGGATTAAGGGTCATTGACCCCGGATTAGGGGTCACTGAGGAGATTAAAGCTTAATCCGGATTAAGGGTCATTGACCCCGGGGTCATTGAGGGGATTAAGGCTTAAGCGGGATTAAGGGTCATTGAGGGGATTAAGGGTTATTAACCCCGGATTAAAGGTCATTTACTAAGGATTAAGGGTCATTGAGGGGATTAAGGGTTAATCCGGATTAAACGTCATAGACCCCGGATTAAGGGTCATTGAGGGGTCATTGATGCCGTATATAACCTTAATATATAAAGGAGCTTAGTGATTGAGGAGTTCAGGAAATTCGTACTTATGGGTACGAAACTTCTAAATGGTAATAAATTTAGTACAATTTGGATTTTGGGTGAACGGATAGAGCTGAAAACCTGAAATTAGGAATTAAAATTACTATTGAGGATTGAGCTATACAGACCCAGTAGAAAATACTCTCTTGCGTGATAATTTCATTGACGAAACGTTGACGAAATTTATGGAATTGTCATTCATGACTAAACACATGATATGTCGTCGAAAATGTCGTTCTTCTCGAAATATGAAAACAAAACAAAAATAGTCTGAATCGAACGAAGAGAAAAATGTTTCTGAAAAAATATATAAAAGAAATTTAGGCTAAATTTAAATATATAAGAATAAAGAATCTCGGTTAAAATAGGTAAGCTTAAATGAATATATAATTATTTGTATCATTTCTTAAATGCTTTCTTTTACTCTTAGGATGGGGCAAATAAATGACAATTGGTGAAATATTGTAAGTAATATCTGAAAGATGTTTCATATTTTAATGTTTTAAGGTTGTTGTTTCTTTACAGATGATGTTAAAATGGAGAAAATCATCTCGACAACTTATCATGCAATGTGTTTATTTATATTATTATAAACGTAAATGCAATGTATAATTCTTGCTATATATAAATTACATGCTATAAAAATATAAATTGAAAATGTATATGTATGTTTTTATTTGAATTTTTAATGGGGTATCATTGATGACAATGGGTATTCAGTCGTCAACGACTGTGTAAACGACATAGTCGATGATAGTCGTCAACGAAAAGTAGGGAGTTTTGTCGCCGAAGTTGTCGTCAACGACAACTTCGCATACCTTGTCGCCCAAGTAGTCTTGCATGGATACTGCGACACTTGTGTGAAAATTTCTTCAAGGATCTCACATTGTTGTCTGCAAAGTGTCTTCAAGGAATTGCCATTGTCGTTAATGTTGTCTGCAAGACACTTTCTACTGGGGTTTAACATTTTGAAAACTACATAGATACATATGTATGTATATTGGGAATGACACGTACATGGAAACGAGGAATTATATATTATATGTATAGAAATATATACAATGATTGTTCAAAAATATCAGCAAATTTTGTATTTCTTCACCAAGTTCGTGATATATCGACATTAAGATTTTTTTTTTGGAATTGCATCATTTGGAAGTATTATAGGGCTTTTAATATTTAATATTCATAACATTTGGAAATAAAGTACAAGTAGCCCGAGAAAATTAAAATTTCAAACAACAGTTAATATTTTTCACCTAATTCCGGTCCCTGCTAGAGAGAAGGAACCAAACTAAATCCCCTGGCTTTGTTCGGTTTGACTCTAACATAAATATCTCTGAGATAAATTAGACTATGAGTTGTGGCAATTTAATGTATTGTAGCTTTCAGCTCCGTATTGGAACAGCAAATGCATAATTCTTATTAATTGTTCGCTCCCACATTACCGGTTCTACATTATCCTTTTAGTCGATTAAAAATATATTCCCAGATGGAGACTTAATGAAGAAATAATTTCACCAATGGATTATTATCGTAGATGTCATCTCAATCACCATATGGCGAGTAGAACTGCCATTGTAGATAATCAGGAGAGAGAGAGATATAAAGGTATAATGGTGTAAGAATTTCTACATAATGTCTAAATATTTTTCAATATATATAGCAGGAGACCTAAAGTATTTCGGATGGTTCCGCTACGGATGGTTCTGATCCAACTTATTATTTCATAATTTTCGAATATATAACGACAGGATCACCCATTCATTCCCCAAATATCGAAACACATCTTTGTTGTTGTAGAAAGTATACAAGTGAGATCGTGTGTGTAAGAGATTGTCGGGGTATCCAAATGAATACCAAGCAAACTGTATGCTATAGGGACATCCACCCCCATTCTCTAATTTAAATTTCGACGATTTTCAAATGACTAACTTTGCCTATATGTAATTGATGACTTAAGTGATATGAACATATATTGACATGGTTATGTTGTTATTTTTTTTGTATGACAGGCATGATTTCCGACCACTGGAACGTCCGAATTGAAAAATACCAAGGATTCGAAGAATACATGTCTGACACTGGTATGAACTAGGATTATTAACATCACACACAAATTAACTAAATGACGGATCTATGAAATTTGATGTTTGAAAAATAAAGAAAATCTTGACCGATTACATTAATGATTTGTTAGAGAACATTTTCGGGGACCATAAGAGACGTTGATTTTATAAAGATTTTTTTTTTTTTGGTGAAACTAAAAGAGGCGTGGATTTTTATAGCCTTCACCACACGGTGGTGCAGGGTATTATGTCTTTGTGCATATGTTTGTAACAGATAAAAATAACCGAGATAGATCAATGGTTCCTTTTGAGAATATGCATAGAATCACTTTCTGAGTCGATTTATACATGTCCGTCCGTCTGTCCATGTTAAATTGTAAACAAAGTACAGGTCGCATTTATTATTCGAATTGGATGAAATTTGGCACAGCTCGTTTATTTTGCCTAAGTACGAATCCTATTGAAATTGGGAGAAAAATCGGTTCAGATTTAGATATAGTTCCCATTTTCGTCCGATTTTATGTAATTGGTGCACCAAAGTCCTTATATATCTTTCGGTTTGCACGAAATTTGGATTTATAAAAAATAGCCGAATGCACAAAACATGCCGAAATAAGTGTAACCTTACATGTGACAAGTTTCGATGAAATCGGTTTGGATTTCGATATTTTTTACATTAAATGTATTTACATAATTTTGTCCCATTGTAAGGAGCAACAATATATCTGACAAAAATTTAGTATAGGTTGCAGAATGACATGTTCAATTTCATGTTAATGGTCCTTTAAAAATGCGACGTCTGTTAGGATTCCATCTGTTGAATATACCCAAAGTGGTGAAGCGTATCATATAGTCGGCCCTGTCCGACTTTAATATTTTTTAAGGACTATAAGAGACGTGGATTATTTTTCAAGGACTTAAGAGCCGCGAAATTTTTAAAGATCATTTTCTAGGAACTATAAGAGGCATTGATTTTTTAAAGATTATTTTTTCAAGGCCAGCCAAAAGCGTGGCTTTTTAAAGATTTCAACACAGGCGTGGTTTTAGTAAAGTATATTTTTTCAGGACCATAAGAGATGTAGGTTTTGTATAGGGACCATAAGAGCGTACATTTTTATACAAGTTTTTTCAGAGACCAAGAGACGTAGTTTGTTTATAGAATGTTTTTGGCGCCACTTGAAGCTAACACAATAAAACGGCTATATCTTCAAGAGTTGTTGAGATTTTCATTTGAAATTTTATAGGGACATTCTTGAATTAGTGTAAGTTCGAATTATATAAAAAACGCAATTCATGTTTTTGAAACCGAGAATTTAGGGGTGCCCTTAAGTAAAACTTCCACATCCGAGTAGATTGTACAATGAAATATGAATCAATTTATAGCCAACCAGACTTTTTGGATATACTCAGGAGTTAATACATTTGACCTGCTACATTCGTGATGCTCAGGTCATAATTCTGGCCTATAGAGCGACCAGAAAAAACAGATAAAAATAAAGTCCATTTCATTCCCTAAATAGTCAGTAGCAGTGTCCAAACACACGATCTAGACATGTGTTCAGCTAGGCGAGATATGATCGGTATACTAAAAGGTTGGTTTAGGTCCAATATGTCGCTTTCTGGACTAATCACGGATGTGGGCATAGATCTAAAAGCGAAACACACGATAATGTGCTTATGACACATTCGTTTACAGTAGCAATATTTTCAGCGAAAGGACCGAAACGACGATCAAAGGCCTTACAATATTTGTAATCGCTACAGTCCAGAAACGCCGAATTAACAATTTTTAAAATATATTAGGTTGGGGAAAAATAAATCCATTATTTTTTTTGGCAGATAACTGTACTGATAGATTTCTCGCAAAATATTGATCAATCAATTTCATATTTATGCTCGTTAGAAGGTTGACATTCCGCAGTAAAAAAATATTTTGCTGTTTTTTGTTTGGTGCATTCAGTTGTAATTTACAGGGTCTTGAACAAAGAGAAAATTCGGTACATTTACATTTTTTTTGACAAAGGCGAAAATACAAGCAAATCGACTAAATTGGGCCGGTCGTCGAAAATGTGGATAAAATCGGAGAAATGATCGAACTTGTCCAGCATGTTAGCAGTCGTAACATCGCCCAGGAGCTAAAAATCGACCATTAAACCATTTACAAATGACCAGAATTGACCAACAGGAGGGGTATCGTGTTCCACCAGAACAACGCTTTTTCTGTATTGCAAAATTTCTTTAATGATAAAAAATTGGTATCTAGGGAGGATTGTGAAAATCGGCTATTAGAGCTTTTTTGCAAATAGAGAGCAAGACTTCTATGAGAGAGGCATTATGAAGTTACCTTTAAAATGACAACAAATCATACAACAAAACGGTGCATATTTGTCCCAAAGTCCTGCAGTTCATATAAAAATAATGGATTTCTTTTTCCCAACCTAAAATGTAAAGGTGTGCATTGAATGATTCATATCGGATGTTTTAATTGCTTCATATTGGATTTATAAATTTTCAAATAGTTGACGCTTTGTTTGCGAGTTACCAGAAGGAGGCTTCGTATGCATATTATAATGTGGATCAAATGGGGCATTTTAAATTCTTGATATTATATTTTTATACCCTTCACCACACTGTGGTACAGGGTATTATGTCTTCGTGCATATGTTTGTAACAGGCAAAAATAATCGAGATAGACCCATGGTTCCTTTTGAGAATATGCATAGAATCACTTTCTGAGTCGATTTACGCATGTCCGTCTGTCCGTCCGTCCATGTATTTTTGTGAACAAAGTACAGGTCGCATTTATGATCCGATTTGGATGAAATTTGGCACAGTTCACTTATTTGGCCCAAGGACGAACCCTATTGAAATTGGGAAAAATCGGTTCAGATTTAGATATAGCTCCCATATATATTTTCGTCCGATTTAAGGTAAATGGTGCACCAAAGTCCCAATAAATCGTTCGATTTGCACGAAATTTGGCGCAGCGTAATGAATTAAGCCTATAATGATGTCTGCCAAGTTTCGTGAAAATCGGTCCAGATTTAGATATAGATCCCATATATAGTTTCGTCCGATTTTAGGTAAATGGTGAATTGAGCCTAGAGTAATGTCTGCCAAGTTTCGTGAAAATCGGTCAAGATTTAGATATAGCTCCCATATATAGTTTCGTCCGATTTTATGTAAATGGTGCACCAAAGTCCCTATATATCTTTCGATTTGGACGAAATTTGACAGAACGTACTGAATTGAGCCTAGAGTGATGTCTGCCAAGTTTCGTGAAAATCGGTCAAGATTTAGATATAGCTCCCATATATAGTTTCGTCCGATTTTATGAAAATGGTGCACCAAAGTCCCTATATATCTTTCGATTGGCACGAAATTTGGCATAACGTACTAAATTGAGCCTAGAATGATGTCTGGTATGTTTCGTGAAAATCGGTCCAGATTTAGATATAGCTCCCATATATAGTTTCGTCCAATTTCATGTAAATGGTGCACCAAAGTCCCTATACATCTTTCGATTTGCACGAAATTTGACCTAACGTACTGAATTGATGCTGGAATGATGTGTGCTGAGTTTCGTGAAAATCGTTTCAGATCTATATATATATATATATATATATATATTTTCGTCCGATTTAATCTAAATAATGTACCAAGTTCTTATGTTGCATAGCGTTTTGAATTTAATCCAGA
>NW_026878614.1:0-23733 GCF_032173495.1 Musca vetustissima | reverse complement strand
AAAGAATTAAGAGAAATGTTACGTTTACCAAATGTCAGCACACATTGGCGTCCTGACGACTTTAATGGTGTATCGGAAGCCATTGAGAAATTATCCCGGCCACGTAAACGTTTAACAGAACTTATGCTAAAAAGTCTTAACGAACAACCAGCACAACCAAAATGTACTAAACAATTTCTGCCAATTTTCTTAAGATCACCAAAAACCCTCAAGGAACAAGAGTTAATATTTACCATTAATGAAATGCAACAAGATAGGGCGGTGGCCACTTCATCCCTGGAAAGCCTTCCCGCCGACTTAGTACTCCGAAGTATAGGTTATAAATCGTCGTGTGCCGATAAGGAGCTGTGTTTTGATGCACGAGCTGGTATGGTGGCTAATGTAAATGGACGTGTGCTGAAAAATGCCAACGATACAACCTCCGTAGATCCTGGTCTTTATACTGCTGGTTGGTTAGCCACTGGGCCTACGGGTGTTATACTTACCACAATGAATGTTGCCTTTTCTGTGGCTAAAACTATATGTGATGATGTGGCGGCAAAGAAAATCTCCACGGAGGATAGTAGACCTGGTTTAATGGATTTGTTGAAGGACAAACGTTATGTTAACTGGCAGGCATGGGAACGGATTGATGCTGAAGAGACAAAACGTGGCCAGGCAATTGGTAAACCAAGAGAGAAAATTGTTAGCGTTGAGGATATGTTAAAGGTAGCTGGATTGTAATAGCTGTGGAAGATTGGGGTTTGTTTTTTCTTTTAGAAATAAAAGTGAATTTGGAGTAGTTATGGTGCTATGTTAGTTAGTGTTAAGTAGCAAAGGTATAAGCAATGCAATAAATACATTTTTTAAATCAACGACTTGAGAAATTTCTTATTTTTTCAGACTTTAAAAATATGTCACATGCCCATCGATTTTATATTTTGTGACAGAACAGTTACTCCTAAGGTAACAGATGTAAGATTTATAATGGTTAGACTGAGCAGGTATTTAAAAAAAGGAAAATCCTTAAATAAAAGAAGATAGATCAGATACTCGGGATCCTTTGGTCTGATTTAACATTAATAAAAGCCTCACGCAAGGAATAATTTTCAAAATTATAATTATGAGGTTGAATTCATCCAACACCTTCTGAATTTCCCCATCTCCCAATTTGATCGCAGTCAACATAATTACTCTAGATTTTTTCTTGAGGACTACGACCTGATATTTAAAACTCTCTAGGTGTTTGCCGTCAAAGTATATGCATTACTTCTACAAATAAAGCACGATTCACAAGTACTCTTTCAACCGAGCGTATTCATTGTAGATAGCCCTCGGAGAATGTTTTGTATTAAAAATTAGAAATATCGGTCCACGTTTTGGTATATCCCTCATATAATGGTACTCCAAAATATTCGGTATTTTGGATTCTCATATCTTCCTACCCAAAAATTATCAATATTAGTATATTTTCTAGAATAGGCCTAATATGTCGCTACCCTTAAATATTCGGTATTTTGGGGAGTTGGAATATATTTTACATCCGTATTGGTTGTAATTTAGTGTTTTTGGTTCAAATTCGTTAATACATCTCCCTACCGAAAAATATCAATATTGGACCTTTTTCATATAACTTAGGACATTAGGACACATTTTCAAATAAAATGGCTGTAGTTATTTTTTTTATGTACCTCGGTATTTCCCGCCATATATACATGTTCCGAATAATTACTGGTGTGGAGGGTATAAAAAGTTCGACCAGGTCAAACTTCTTTTACTACTTTACTACTACTTTTACTTTCATAGCTTTTGTGATTTCTTATTAAAATAATTTATATTATAGGAATATCTGCTATAAAATATGCTGATTTATATCCTTCTCATTATAGGAAATTTTAGATAATAAAAATTCCTCTTTTAATATATAACTAAAATAACCATTCCCACAATAAGGACATACTATTTTGACAAAAAGGATATAAGAGGGCTCACTTCATTATCTACAACGATAAACCATGTACAGTTACATCTATGACTAAAAGCTCTCTGCTATAAACCAAACGTGTGAGTGCACTACAAACTATTCACAATAACAAATTGGGGATTTATGGCATCTCCTTTTATTTGTAAACAATACAAAAGGATTAATTCGTTATAATCTAAAACGACAAATCCCATTTTATAGCATTTGAAATAATAGCTACATTTAATCTGTCATAGTTCAATTGTTGTTAATTCACAATATTTGATAACTATTTAAAGGATATAAAACGACTGCAATTGTTTATTTGTATCATAAAATCATCCTATAATATAAAGAGTGACTGTTTTGCTATGCAGTTGAATTCGCTTATAACGACGGCCAAAGGACCTGTCGTTATACACCATATCAAAGATAACGGCAAAACCTTTCTTGGGATTTTGAATACAGCCGTTATAACCGATATGTTGCTATAAATGTCGTCGATTTCGACTGTAATTATATTCCATATAATTCATAATAATACAAGGTCCATTATTAAATTTCTATATTATAATTAGGGTCCTAAGTAGGGTCCTAGGTATTGCTACAAAAATATTAAAAATATATTTTATATGAAGTCCCTAGTGAATCTACTTCGAAAATAAGACTCGGTGCTTCCCAATATCGTCCATGGTGTCACATATTTTGTAATGTTGTGTTGTTATGATATCGTAACAACTCTGAATTTCCCAGGGGCATCAACAAAAAATTTAGATTAACAAGGAAGGACGGACATAATAATTTCAAAAATGAAAAAAATCAAGAATATGTTTTTCAGTCATTCCTCAAGTGAGAGAATAATTTTTATTACACTCTGAAGGGCTGGCTAGTAGCTTTTTCCCAAAAATTCCACTGCATTTCAGAGAGAGAGAATGAATTTCACTCAAAAAAATACGATAATATCGTCGATATACAACGATTGAACATTTTTTTTTCTTTTTTCATCCATCCAATTTTCGCGGAAATCAATCAACAAAATCAAAAAAATAATCTAAAATCATTAATTTTGGAAAAAATTTTGATGAAAATTAATAGTAGAACAGTTTTATAACAGTATAACAGTTAACGGTGCTATAATTGTGAAAGTGTCATAAACTGTTATACGCTAATGAAAGGGGGCGGTATATACAAATTAATCTAATACTTCAACCTTTTAACAGCGGGCACTAGATGGTGCCACTGAATATGCAAAACATAACTAGATGTCGGTAATGCAAATCGCTATAAAAGGTTGTTAGCTGTAATAAGTAAGACTTCCATTTAGTTTCAGTTAAGGTCGTATGATGTCGCTTTTTCCTTAGCAATACAAGATGGCGACGGCGCATAAATTATTACAGATTTTGGTCTTCGCTAAAAAGTTAGGCTGACGTCAGAGTGCGCGCGAGAAGCGATGCTATGATATGCCGCTAGACGACGCTTTAAACCTCTGCGTGTGTTTTCTTATGGCATAGCGCAAAAGCTGTCAGAGTGGATGCTACGCTACAAGCGAGACAAAGCGAGTGCAAGCGATAAAGCGTGTTGTGCAATGGTTTATAGCAAGAGCTCGCTTTGGCTCTGTTTGAGTTTCTTTGTTTATTATTTTTATTTACCGTTATTGATCGGTTTTTGGCATCGTTCTTTTGCATCTTATCGAATTTTAATGGCGTGGACCAATCTGTCGGGATTTTTGTGGACTCAAGTCCAAATTTAATTAAATAATAATAAAATAATTTGGAAAAAATAAGGGAAATCGATGCAGAAATATTTGTTCATTTCATGAATTTTCTTTAAAAAATTACTCTGAAAATATTTTGTGATATGAAAAATTCTTCGTCGGAATCCTCCTTGAGTCAATAAACACCAGTTTACAACAGAAATAGGCGATATAAACCAACAATACGCTTTGCTCTCTATAGCACTCACTCTGACATACTATAGCATTGAAGTAGCATGAACTATTATAGCATGTAGTATCGCATCGCTTCTCGCTTGCACTCTGACGTCAGCCTTAGATTTTTCGAATTTGTCATTATGTATGTGGTTTCGATAGACTGAATGAATAACGATTTTCGTTATACTTAGTTTCGTGAGTATTTTTATAACTATGCTAGTATTTTAAAAATTAATGTTTTCACGTAGGATACATGGCTTTGAAATAATAAAGATAGTGAATGTCTTGCTATGGGGCTATTGTGTAAAGGAGAGAAAATTTACTTAAACAGGGGTCTATTTTCGTATACAGTCCACTTGAGATAAGAGATTGTTTGTATACAAGAATAAGATAGCAGTTTTGTATTGCCACATATGCTATGTTTGAGTGAGATTACGGGGAGTAATGTGTTATGTCAGATGGACACATTAGTCTAAGATAGGTTAAGTCATATTGTAATACTTAGTTCTTAAGGACCACTTTTTATTCGAATAAATTAGTGTGTAAATGTACAACGATTGAATTAGACGGGCTTGCACTCCGCGGAGAATATCCGCGTAAACCATTAAATATCCTTCGTTTATCAAATGGTAGACAAAATAATAATAAAATTGTGCAAGGTGTAGTTTGAATTTATATTACAGAGGTTTAATAGTAATCTGAACGAAAAGTTTCGAATTAAACTGATTACTTACTTTATTGTAAACATTTTGTAAAATAAAGAACAAATGCTTACAATATTGCCATCTATTAAAAAAAAAATAACTTTATTTCATGATACATGTTGTCCGACTTTTGTTTGGAGAAAAACTTTCTGTATTTATCTTCCATAAAAATATTTTCACTCTTTCAATTCTATGATATAATTATACAAAAATATTATTTGCGTTTTAGCAAAATTGTGACAGGTGAGATAATCTATAAAAAATCTTCCACAAAACTATAAATATTCGTCATAAAAATTATAGCACTCTTAGATATCTTCGAATTATAGAGGATAATAAATATCCTTTAAAACGTCCACTACTTATCTGACGTTATTCGAAATAAAAATTACCTTCTTCAACTGGTATACGGAAATTCATTTCTTTATATCACGAATTTTACTATAATTTGTTTTTAAAGGATGTTACGGTGAAAGCTTTCAACCTAATCTTAAATATGAAACCAGTAAGGGTCGACTATGTAATACCCTTCACCACTTTGCTTACATATTAGGGTCATAGACAAGAAATTGAACTAAATTAAATAAAACAGTGTCTTGTTAATCCAGCAGACTTGGGGGCTTTGTTGTACCATTCGTATAAAATAGAAGAACATTATAGATGCAAGCTATATGTACGAAGCCAGTTCGGGAAGTTCTTAGCCTAGTACACAAAGCGCGGTATAAACATAAAAAAGTTAAGTGTTTTGGAAACTTCCATCTCTGTTATGAACGCATGTTAAATTTAAAATTAAATCCTACATATAGATACATGTGTTCAAAAAAGACGCATCCGCAATTTTTTTACAATGAAAGCACGCATTTCTAATTTTTCCATTGTAAACAATTTTTTTTGAATACCTGTTTCTAGATGAAGTAGTTGCCAGATCGAAACAAAATTTAACATGTGTTCATAATGGAGATGGAAGTTTCCAAAACGCATAACTTTGTTATGTTTACACGGTCTTTTTTGTGATAGGCTATGAAAGCAAACAATTTGCCTGAAATTTCACGAAAATATGTAAATCTGAACCGATTTCCATCAATTTCAATAGGGCTAATCTTTAGACCAAATAAGAAATGCGACCTGTACTTTGTTTAGAATAATACACGGACAGACAGACGAACGGACATGCATATTCGACTTTAGAGATATTCTATAGATTAAAATAGCTTCTAGAGACCCTATGCCGATTTCTACATTTCTCGTTTTGGAGGTCTTTTACAAGCTAATGGACCCCAGTTGCAAGTCCAAGCGGAGGAGGAAATTTTCATTCAGAGTCTATAATATTTGTAAAATGCGGCTAACGCCCATTTCCATATGAAATGTAGGAAATAACTCGGCTTAGCATCAACATATGAAGAAAATACAAAATAGAACTGACTGGAAATAACGCCAACTAGAGGAAAGTGGCAACACTAAATAAGCAAGGACACCATCCACTGCAAAAAAATTCAATGAGACGTTGTTTTTAGGCAACGTTAGATGGCAGCCCCATTACATACGAAAGGCTACAGTCCGTTCGCTTCATGTTATATTTAACAATATTTAAAATGTATTTAACCCTTTGTGGCCCAATGTTGACCACAGGCAACAAAATTTTTTAGAGCTTATATTTAATATGCAGCTAGTAGAAATATGTTAGTTGGATTTCATATGCCAAGACCTGATTATGGACGACGCATATCAAAAGAAAAATCAAAAAAATTCAAAATGTTGGTAATGTTATTGGCTTTTCATATATAGAGAAGAGGGTAAATTGTGTACAGTACTAATTTGTTTATATAGTCCAAATTATATAAAACGCTTCGTATTCAAATTGCTTGAATTCTGCCATCATAATTATTTTTGATTCTTGTAAAAATTAATATAGAGAATAATTTAAAATGATTTTCAGCCGATTTTGTATTTGTTTTCTTGATATTGGACTTTAATTTTTCCGAAAGAATGTACTGTATCTCCCGAATGCAAAGGTGTAGCGATGCCAAATTTTGTGTATGTCCTATTTAGGATAGTTCCATTAAATCTGGGAAACGGAAATTTTTTCTAAGGTTGCGGAAAAAAATTCAGGGCTCAAAGGGTTAATAATATTCAAATAAGGGTCTACACGAAGAAGTGGACCGATAAGTTCTATCTTCAAATTTTAAAAATCTTTGGTTAAAATATTAGGTTGTGTTCGGATGCTCTGTACACATGATATTATAGTATTTTGATATTTTTGTAGGGTAGTTGTCAGAAGAAGTGGACCGATATTCCTCATCTTTGATCTTGGTGTATGTTTGGAAGAAATTTTTCGATGTGCAAAGTTTGGTAGAAATCACTGACACCCTTCGAGAGTTATTATGTACACTAGCCAGACAGAAAGACGAACGGGCGTACAACATTTGTACATCGACTCTAAACTTTCTGAATTGGATTTCGTCCAAAGTAACTTGAAGTCTAAAACCACCATTTCGATAAGGCACATTTTTGCCTAAGACTGATTCAGACACCTATATTCGCACCATATTATATATTTGTGTCTTTGCAAAATAATGACCATTTTGTGGAGGAGCTTCCAGATGAAGTGATTCGATATTCTACATCTTCGAATTTGTTCGAAGTTTGAAAAAATATTACGGATATTACGATGGAACCATTGGTCCAAAGATAAATGGTCCCGTTTTAGATTAGGCAATTGTAAGTCCCGTTTTAGATTAGGCAATTATACTTATAATAGTTTAGGGTATGTAGGCGATAGATATGAAGGTTTGATATTCCCATTGACATTGGCGCAATTACGGATATAAAGATTAGATCGATTACCTTAATTATCTGTTTTTATTTTTCTATAGCAACACATTTTAAAGACTTTGCTTTCCAAAGTGGCTGATAATAACATTTGCTGGCGGTCTCTTAACTTATTTAATACACATTCGCAATTTTTCAGACACGTTTCAATTCTTTGTAACATTAACATAATTACACAGGACCTTCCGACTTGCCTTGTCTATTGTGTAGGACTTTCTGCAACATTTTCTGTTTGCTCTTCCTGAAATAGCAAACGATTATTTCCAGGAATTGCCAATTGCTATTCGATAAGGAAATATCAAACATTTGCTATCCACACACACACACACACCCCAACCCAGAAAAATAAATAATTTCAAGGAATTTCCTTATTTTCCCTAATAATCCCTGATTGTTATTCATGTCATAATTCGAACAAAGTACGATATTTCCATCCAATACTTATTCAGTTGACAACAACAAGAACAACAGAAAGTATCTATCTATCTTAAATGAATTGGTAATTTGTCATATTGTCGTCGTCGTCATCGTCGTTTTGTTTAAATTCTTTTCTGTTGCTTCCATTCATTCACAGCTCCGCACACATAACTTGCCGAATGACTGAATGAATGACTAAATGATTTTCCATGGAAAAATCATTCATTTGTAAAATTATCCTTATTATCTGGTCATTACTGATGTTAGAGAATTTCTGGCAAACTAAGTTTGTCTGTCTGTATGTCCGTCGGTGTGTTGCAGTTTGTGGTGTAAATTTGTAAATTATTAATCTTCTAAAAAGCCGATTTGCAAAACTTTACGATACTATGCTAATAACTTGGCCTTTGTGGGGGCGGATATTGTGGGGGCCAATTTCCCAGTAACAAGATAGGAAATACGCAGTAATTTCATTGAATAAGGGAAGGGAAGGAAGAAGAACGGGAAAAACTTCTTGGAAATTGCCTAACTAACTTTGATTAACGGAAAAATGATTTGAATATTTATTATCAAATTATTTAAATTGATTGATTTATTTCGCTTCATTTTTTGGTTTGTTTTTGCTATTGTTTTAGTATGCCAACCGAAAATGTCACAGGAAGTTTGACATTTATTAGTGATGGCAACAACAACAAAAAACTAAATTTATTTTTGGTTTATGAAGGCCAAAAGGCGAGTCATCCCTCAATTATTTCATAATTACAGGTGGCAGGGAGGGATGAGGACAGAACTATGAAGGTATGAGAATGGTCTTCTCAAAATATTTCATACAAAAATTTTGCATAGAAAAAATATGAGAGACAGAAGGCGAATTTTCTCTATAAAAATATGAGAATATGAGTATTTTAGAAATTTATTTAAAAAACTTCTTGCTAATTCTTATTCCTTAATTTTTTTAAATCCTTGAAAACAAATTTATAAAAAATCCAAACCTTGTTTGAGCTTTGAAAAAATATTATAAAAAATTACATCTTGTGTGTGTCTTAAAAAATATTAAAAAAGCCATGCCTTGTTGTTTGAGTCTTGAAAAAATATTAAAAAAATTTTAAAAATTCACTTCTTGTTTGAGCCTTGAAAAAATTTAAAATTTTTAAAAATCCACACTGGCGTATACTTACATACTTATCTGGCTTGTTACAGAACGGTTGTTCCATAAGCCGAGTTTAAAAAGGATTTCCAAGCGCATCGGTGTTGTGCGCATCTCCTCAAAGTTGAAAAACCATTTTCGGCAATGTTGTCTTCGACTTGATCTTTCCATCGTATTCGTGGCCTTCCCCTTCTGCGTGCACCATTAGCTGGTACGCTTTTATATGCCTTCTGGGCTGTGCCATCTTCATTCATTCTCACAATATGACCTAGCTAACGTAGTCGCTGCAGCTCAATACGTCTAACAATGTCGATGTCCGAGAATAGCTGATACAACTCATGGTTCACTCGACGGCGATATTCCCCGTCAACGCAGATCGGCCCATAGATCTTTCGGAGCATTTTCCTCTCAAACACTCCAAGAGCTGCCTCATCTACTTGCGTAAGTACCCATGCTTCAGATGCATATAACAGCACGGGTAGTATCAGCGTCTTGTAGAGTGTGAGTTTGGCCCGGCGGGAGGTGGCCTTGCTTTTGAGTTGTTTGCTCAGACCATAGTAGCACGCGGTTGGCCATAACTATCCTTCTCCGAATTTCAAAAGTGATGTCATTCGTTTTATTTATGGCGGTATATAAAACTTTAACTACCTCGAAGCTGTAGTTCTCAAGTTCCACAGTTTGTCCGAGTCTACTGGACGCGTTGATACCATCAGCTTGGTCTTCTCGCCGTTTACTATCAGACCCACTTTGGCAGACTCCTTCTCAAGCTGTTACTGCTCTCAATGTTCTACCCATTATGTTGATGTCATCAGCGTAGGCGAGTAACATGTGTTGTTTGGTGTACAGAGTGACGTTTCTGTGCACTTTTGCCTCTCGCATGACCTTTTCCAGCAGGATGTTAAAAAGGTCACACGACAAACTATAACCTTGTCTGAATCCTCGTTCGGCATTAAAGGGCTTCGAGAGTTTCTTTCCGACATTAACTGCTGATATTGTGCCTGTTAAAGTTATCCTGCATAGCTGAATTAATTTTGCAGGAATGCCAAACGCAGACATGACTTTATACACCTCTGAACGGATAGGGCTGGCGACTGCGGCTTTATAGTCCACGAATAGGTGGAATGTGTCGATGGGTTTTTCGTGGGTTTTTTCCAGGATTTGGAGTGAAAATCTGGTCAATGGTGGATTTGCCAGGTCTGAAGCCACATTGGTATGGTCCAATAATGTCATTGACCATTGGCTTTAGTCGTTCACACAGTACGCTGGATAGCACTTTATATGCGATGGGAAGGAGACTTATTCCTCTATAGTTGGCACATATCGTCTTGTATCCTTGAGGTTCCAATCATGGGACATGTATTCTTCTAGCCAAATTGTACTGATAAGCTGGTGCATGCTCCTTACCAGCATCTGACCACCAGTCTTGTATAGTTCGGTTTGCAACCCATCGGCACCTGCTGCTTTATTATTCTTCAGCCGATTAATTGCTATTCTGACTTCATCTTGGCTGGGAGGTATACACTCTATAACGTCATCAATTATTTGTTCTGTGGTATCCTCTTCACCGCTACTATTTGATACCAGAAGTTTTTCAAAATGCTCCTTCCATATCCTCAGCACGCTGTCTGTATCTGTCATCAGGTCTCCTTCTTTATCTCTACAGGAGGATGTGCCTGCACCAAAGCCTTCGGTTTGGTGTTTTACCTGTTGGTAGAATTTTCGGACTTCATTCTGACTCCTGTACATCTCGATTTGCTCACGCTCACGTTTTTCTTGCTCTTTCTTCTTTTTTTCTGAAAATACTTTTCTCCTCTCTTCTTTTCTCCCGATAGTTCTCCATCGCATTACGTGTTGCTACTGTCCGCAGGGTTGCCTATACCAGGGTTAGTCAACAATACATATGCAAACACACGCATAGATCCGTTGGGAGAGTAATTTTCGCTCTCTCGGTACAGATCGTATATGTTAATGCATTACCAAGAATACGACATGTTCGATGTCGAGAATAATGTTGAGTTCGAACACAGAACTGTGATTGTATTGGTACTCTCCCAAAACCCTCCCAATACCCTGCGTTTTTCATATCAGTAGCATTACGACACTCCTGATCGTACCGCGGATTTCTTGATGGTGGTCTTTGGTACCCAGGTGTTGCTTTTGCTGCAGTTTGTAGGGAGTGGACAATTCTCTGCCATTGTGCTTCTATATTATTATCGGGACGAGGGGTGCTCCCGTCAAGCAGTTGGGTAATTTGAACGGGGCAGGCTTTTGCTATTTGTTGTGTTTGCAGCTTTTCGACATCAAATGTCCGTGTTACATTAGATCGCAGCTTTGCTGCTACATTAAGACGGGTGCGTACCTTGGGTGCCACAAGCTAATGGTCCGAATCGATATTCGCTCCCCGGATCGATCGGACGTCTAAAACTCTGGATAAATGCCTTCCGTCTATCACAATCTGATCGATTTGATTTCTCGTTGTACGATCGGGAGAAATCCAAGTGGCCTTGTGTATATTGAGATGCTTGAATCTGGTGCTGCTAACTACCATGTTTTTTGCTGCCGCGAAGTCAATCTGCCGTTGTCTGATGTCTCTTCTTGGAGGCTGAATTTTCCGACGGTGTGGCCAAAGATATTCTCCCTTTCGATTTTTGCATTGAAATCTCCTAGCAGAATTTTAATGTCATGGTCAGGGCAACGATCATATGCTGTTTCTAGGCGCTCGTAAAATATGTCTTTGGTCAGTTCATCTTTATCTTCGGTCGGAGCATGGGCGCAAATGAGACTGATGTAGTAGAACTTCGCTTTTATACGGATTATAGTAATTCGCTTATCTACTGGAGTGAATCTGGAGACGAGGTCTTTTATTCTCCTTTTAACCATAAATCCGAAGCCAAATTTATGTCTCGTTTCATGGCAGGTATAATAAAGGGCGTAATCATCTGATTTACTTACGCCATCACTTTCCATCGCATTCTCTGCCTTGCAGGATATCTTTGGCCCCACCGTCGGAAAATTCAGTCTCCAAGAAGAAATATCAGACAACGGCATGAGGTTCATTGACTTCGCGGCAGCAAAAAACATGCTAGTTAGCAGCACCAGATTCAAGCATTTCGATATACACAAGGCCACTTGGATTTCTCCCGATCGAACAACGAGAAATCAAATCGATTAGGTTGTGATAGGCGGAAGGCATTCATCTAGTGTTTTAGACGTCCGATTGATCCGGGGAGCGAATATCGTTTCGGACCATTACCTTGTGGCAGCCAAGGTGCGTAAATTCCAAGTGCAGATTCGCAGATCGTTTGCGGGGGTCGTCAAAATTAGGTGGGGTTGGTTTTCTTTTTCTTTGCCTTATCATAGTAGGTTGGCTTTTTCGAGAGTGGGCAACTAACCCCACGCCCCAACCCATTTTTTATAGTTCTTATGGGTGAAATCGCGGCACATATTAGCTCACTATTTCAAAGGGTGATGGAAATAGCTAACCCAGGTGACACCGCGGGGAGGTCAGTGTCCACAATTGAGATGAAAGAGGGACCAAGATAAGCCTAGACTTCGCCATATTAAGCCAATCAGAGCCGTTGCTTGGCGTATGGTCCCTGAAAAAAAAAACATTTTTGAAAAAGTCTTGGTCCTTGACAAAATATATATTTGTTTAAATCCACAGAGGCTATCTTTCCACATCATATCCAACTGAAGTGGATATCCAGTTTCCTGTTTTTATTTTCTGTAAATCTGCATATATACAATTTTAATTCTATTTGAATATGTGAATACCGGAAAATTAAAAGTTGTTCGAGGGTGGGTAGTTGGTTGGCTGATTGTTGGAATTGTTTTTGAATTAATTGTTTCGTGTTCCTGGCAAGCCAAGCCATGGAAAATATAAACAGCACAGCCAAAAATAACACTGAACCCCCGGAACCAGAACCAGAACATGAAATTAAAAGGTTCCTTGTTTTTCGGAACAAAATGCAATTTAAATAATTACAAAGCGAAATAACAACATTCCAGTGAAATTGGAAATGAATGATAAATTAACAGATGACATACTTGGGCATTTGCATGCATACCCACCCGACCGGCAAAAACAACGACGAGGACTTTTACAATTCTATTAAAACAAAAATGACACACCACACATACACACGGGCTAGATTCGGATGATGATGGTCCATGTCGTCATGTACGTGAAAATATTTTCCATGAGTGTGTGTGTGTGTGTGGGAATTTCTATATGGTCCATATAGGTTTCGGTGGGGTTTCTGAGGTGGCTTGACGACCGGCCGGCCTACATATAACATAATGGTAAACCGTTTGCCATTTATTTTAACTCACTCCCAGCAAGCCAACAAAAAACCAAAAACAACTTTTGCTGACATTTTTACCAAAAAAAAAAAAAAAAGAACAAATGCCCCGAAACTTTGCTTGGCAAACTGACGGCCCATTTTAAATGTTATGCCTGTTTTTATGTTGCCTAGTTTTTGGATGCAACCACTTGTTTTAGTTTTACCCACACTAGCATTTTGGTTTACACACACTTGCACTCACAGCATTATATCTGTGTGTGTAACCTGCATAAATATAATGCAGTCAATGCGCCAAAATGTTGTCATAGCCTCCACCGATATATGTGGAGGGCAAGTGGAGCCGAGCCGCCAGAGTCCATGAATGGTTAATGGCGAGAAATTTAAATTTTAATTGTTTCAAAGATCACAAAAAAAAGAACAAACACAAATAATTTATATTCATTGTAATTTTTTTAATTGCTCTCATTGTTGTTGTTGTTGCTACTACCACCCTAAAATTAAACGCTTTCTAGCCAAACAAATGTTAACTGCTGTTGTTTCCATAAATATTTACTCGGCAATAAATTTTACCTTTTGCTGACACTAAACCATATTGGCCACTGACTGGCCGACCTCTGACCCTAACCTGCCCCGCACAGAAAATTAACACTTTATTAACTGTTAATATGCGAAAAATAATAATAATTATTTGTTTTTGTTTGTTTGTAGTTCTTGTTAAAAATGCAACTGTTTTTAAATAAATATTTACATAAATTCAGATCACGGATTTTTTTTCCAACCATTACTACTATTGGTGTTGTTGTTGTTGCTGCTGGTGCTTTAACTATTGTAACTATTTGTGTTATAAAAGAGAGATGGTCATTTGCAAACAATACAAAATCTAATTGCGTATGTATGTGTAAACTCAATTTATGAATAAATTGTAAAATTGCCCAAAAATAACATAAAAACATAATCACTTGAACAGCTAGCAGGGCAAAGAGCAAAAAATAAAATTAAATAATAATGAGAAAAAAACTATGTACAAATAATGTAGCTAACAATAGAACACGTTTTTATTTACATATGTAATACAGGAATACATATCTATACACATTTTTATGTATGAAAATTTAATTTTAAATGGGTCATTACATAGAGGTTTCGGCGGGATTATAATGAATGTTTTAACAAATAGTTTTTAAAGGACCAACAATAGGCGTGGATATTTTTAAAGACTAGTAATAGGTGTGATTTTTTTTAAATATTTTTAGGGGCCAACTATAGGTGTGGATTTTTGAAAAATATTTTCAAAGGAGCAATAATAGGCATTGACTTTAAAAATATTTGCTCCAAGAAACTCCTGTATATGGTCCAGAAAAAAATATTTTTTAAGGACCAGCGTTATGCGCGGAGTTGGAGAACATTTATAAAAAACCACGCCTTGTCAGGACTTGAAAAACATTTAAAAAATCCACGCTTTGTTTGGACTTATTTTTTTTTTAATACCACGCCAATATAATTTTTTTTCAATGGTTAAGCCATTGAAAAAATATTTTTAATGTCCTAGCTTTGGTTAAGACTTCGTGGACATTGAAAAAATGTCCATGTCTTGTTTGGACATTGAAAAAATATCCATGCCTTGTTTGGACCTAGAAAAAATGTCCATGCCTTGTTTGGACCTTGAAAAAATGTCCATGCCTTGTTTGGACCTTGACAAAATGTCCATGCCCTATTTTGACCTTGAAAAAATGTCCATGCCTTGTTTGGACCTTGAAAAAATGTCCATGCCTTGTTTGGACCTTGAAAAAATGTCCATGCCTTGTTTGGACCTTGAACAAATGTCCATGCCTTGTTTGGACCTTGAAAAAAATTTTCAAAACAATTCTTTAAAAAATCCACGCCTTGGCTAAGCCTTTTCAAAAAAATTCTTTAAAAAATCCACGCCTTGGCTAAGCCTTTTCAAAAAAATTCTTTAAAAAATCCACGCCTTGGCTAAGCCTTTTCAAAAAAATTCTTTAAAAAATCCACGCCTTGGCTAAGCCTTTTCAAAAAAATTCTTTAAAAAATCCACGCCTTGGCTAAGCCTTTTCAAAAAAATTCTTTAAAAAATCCACGCCTTGGCTAAGCCTTTTCAAAAAAATTCTTTAAAAAATCCACGCCTTGGCTAAGCCTTTTCAAAAAAATTCTTTAAAAAATCCACGCCTTGGCTAAGCCTTTTCAAAAAAATTCTTTAAAAAATCCACGCCTTGGCTAAGCCTTTTCAAAAAAATTCTTTAAAAAATCCACGCCTTGGCTAAGCCTTTTCAAAAAAATTCTTTAAAAAATCCACGCCTTGGCTAAGCCTTTTCAAAAAAATTCTTTAAAAAATCCACGCCTTGGCTAAGCCTTTTCAAAAAAATTCTTTAAAAAATCCACGCCTTGGCTAAGCCTTTTCAAAAAAATTCTTTAAAAAATCCACGCCTTGGCTAAGCCTTTTCAAAAAAATTCTTTAAAAAATCCACGCCTTGGCTAAGCCTTTTCAAAAAAATTCTTTAAAAAATCCACGCCTTGGCTAAGCCTTTTCAAAAAAATTCTTTAAAAAATCCACGCCTTGGCTAAGCCTTTTCAAAAAAATTCTTTAAAAAATCCACGCCTTGGCTAAGCCTTTTCAAAAAAATTCTTTAAAAAATCCACGCCTTGGCTAAGCCTTTTCAAAAAAATTCTTTAAAAAATCCACGCCTTGGCTAAGCCTTTTCAAAAAAATTCTTTAAAAAATCCACGCCTTGGCTAAGCCTTTTCAAAAAAATTCTTTAAAAAATCCACGCCTTGGCTAAGCCTTTTCAAAAAAATTCTTTAAAAAATCCACGCCTTGGCTAAGCCTTTTCAAAAAAATTCTTTAAAAAATCCACGCCTTGGCTAAGCCTTTTCAAAAAAATTCTTTAAAAAATCCACGCCTTGGCTAAGCCTTTTCAAAAAAATTCTTTAAAAAATCCACGCCTTGGCTAAGCCTTTTCAAAAAAATTCTTTAAAAAATCCACGCCTTGGCTAAGCCTTTTCAAAAAAATTCTTTAAAAAATCCACGCCTTGGCTAAGCCTTTTCAAAAAAATTCTTTAAAAAATCCACGCCTTGGCTAAGCCTTTTCAAAAAAATTCTTTAAAAAATCCACGCCTTGGCTAAGCCTTTTCAAAAAAATTCTTTAAAAAATCCACGCCTTGGCTAAGCCTTTTCAAAAAAATTCTTTAAAAAATCCACGCCTTGGCTAAGCCTTTTCAAAAAAATTCTTTAAAAAATCCACGCCTTGGCTAAGCCTTTTCAAAAAAATTCTTTAAAAAATCCACGCCTTGGCTAAGCCTTTTCAAAAAAATTCTTTAAAAAATCCACGCCTTGGCTAAGCCTTTTCAAAAAAATTCTTTAAAAAATCCACGCCTCGGCTAACCCTTTTCAAAAAAATTCTTTAAAAAATCCACGCCTTGGCTAAGCCTTTTCAAATAAATTCTTTAAAAAATCCACGCCTTGGCTAAGGCTTTTCAAAAAAATTCTTTAAAAAATCCACGCCTTGGCTAAGGCTTTTCAAAAAAATTCTTTAAAAAATCCACGCCTTGGCTAAGCCTTTTAAAAAAAATTCTTTAAAAAATCCACGCCTTGGCTAAGCCTTTTCAAAAAAATTCTTTAAAAAATCCACGCCTTGCCTTTTCAAAAAAATTCTTTAAAAAATCCTCGCCATGGCTAAGCATATTCAAAAAAAAAATTCTTTAAAATTCTCGCCATGGCTAAGCCTTTTCAAAAAAATTCTTTAAAAAATCCACGCCATGGCTAAGCCTTTTCAAAAAAATTTCTTTAAAAAATCCACGCCTTGGCTAAGCCTTTTCAAAAAAATTCTTTAAAAAATCCACGCCTTGGCTAAGGCTTTTCAAAAAAATTCTTTAAAAAATCCACGCCTTGGCTAAGGCTTTTCAAAAAAATTCTTTAAAAAATCCACGCCTTGGCTAAGGCTTTTCAAAAAAATTCTTTAAAAAATCCACGCCTTGGCTAAGGCTTTTCAAAAAAATTCTTTAAAAAATCCACGCCTTGGCTAAGCCTTTTCAAAAAAATTCTTTAAAAAATCCACGCCTTGGCTAAGCCTTTTCAAAAAAATTCTTTAAAAAATCCACGCCTCGGCTAAGCCTTTTCAAAAAAATTCTTTAAAAAATCCACGCCTTGGCTAAGCCTTTTCAAAAAAATTCTTTAAAAAATCCACGCCTTGGCTAAGGCTTTTCAAAAAAATTCTTTAAAAAATCCACGCCTTGGCTAAGCCTTTTAAAAAAAATTCTTTAAAAAATCCACGCCTTGGCTAAGCCTTTTCAAAAAAATTTTTAAAAAATCCACGCCTTGCCTTTTCAAAAAAATTCTTTAAAAAATCCTCGCCATGGCTAAGCATATTCAAAAAAAAATTCTTTAAAATTCTCGCCATGGCTAAGCCTTTTCAAAAAAATTCTTTAAAAAATCCACGCCATGGCTAAGCCTTTTCAAAAAAATTTCTTTAAAAAATCCACGCCTTGGCTAAGCCTTTTCAAAAAAATTCTTTAAAAAATCCACGCCTTGGCTAAGCCTTTTCAAAAAAATTCTTTAAAAAATCCACGCCTTGCTAAGCCTTTTCAAAAAAATTCTTTAAAAAATCCTCGCCATGGCTAAGCCTATTCAAAAAAAAAATCTTTAAAAAATCCACGCCATGGCTAAGCCTTTTCAAAAAAAAATTCTTTAAAAAATCCACGCCATAACTAAGCCTTTTCAAGAAAATTCTTTAAAAAATCCACGACTTGGCTAAGCCTTTTCAAAAAAAATTCTTTAAAAAATCCACGACTTGGCTAAGCCTTTTCAAAAAATTCTTTAAAAAATCCACGTCTTGGCTAAGCCTTTTCAAAAAAATTCTTTAAAAAATCCACGACTTGGCTAAGCCTTTTCAAAAAAATTCTTTAAAAAATCCACGACTTGGCTAAGCCTTTTCAAAAAAAATTCTTTAAAAAATCCACGCCTTGGCTAAGCCTTTTCAAAAGAATTTTTTAAAAAATCCACGCCTTGGCTAAGCCTTTTCAAAAAAAAATTCTTTAAAAAATCCACGACTTGGCTAAGCCTTTTCAAAAAAAAAAAAAAACTTTTTTTAAAAATCCACGCCTTGGCTAAGCCTTTTCAAAAGAATTTTTTAAAAAATCCACGCCTTGGCTAAGCCTTTTCAAAAAAAAATTCTTTAAAAAATCCACGACTTGGCTAAGCCTTTTCAAAAAAATTCTTTAAAAAATCCACGCCTTGGCTAAGCCTTTTCAAAAAAATTCTTTAAAAAATCAACGCCTTGGCTAAGCCTTTTCAAAAAAATTCTTTAAAAAATCCACGCCTTGGCTAAGCCTTTTCAAAAAAAATCTTTTTAAAAAATCAACGCCATGGCTAAGCCTTTTCAAAAAAATTCTTTAAAAAATCCACGCCTTGGCTAAGCCTTTTCAAAAAAATTCTTTAAAAAATCCACGCCTTGGCTAAGCCTTTTGAAAAAAAATTCTTTAAAAAATCCACGCCTTGCTAAGCCTTTTCAAAAAAATTCTTTAAAAAATCCTCGCCATGGCTAAGCCTATTCAAAAAAAAAATCTTTAAAAAATCCACGCCATGGCTAAGCCTTTTCAAAAAAATTCTTTAAAAAATCCACGCCATGGCTAAACCTTTTCAAAAAAAATCTTTAAAAAATCCACGCCATGGCTAAGCCTTTTCAAAAAAATTCTTTAAAAAATCCACGCCTTGGCTAAGCCTTTTCAAAACAAAATTCTTTAAAAAATCCACGCCATGGCTAAGCCTTTTCAAAAAAATTCTTTAAAATTTCCACGCCTTGGCTAAGCCTTTTCAAAAAAATTCTTTAAAAAATCAACGCCATGGCTAAGCCTTTTCAAAAAAATTCTTTAAAAAATCCACGCCTTGCTAAGCCTTTTCAAAAAAATTCTTTAAAAAATCCTCGCCATGGCTAAGCCTATTCAAAAAAAAATCTTTAAAAAATCCACGCCATGGCTAAGCCTTTTCAAAAAAAAAAATTCTTTAAAAAATCCACGCCATGGCTAAGCCTTTTCAAAAAAATTCTTTAAAAAATCCACGACTTGGCTAAGCCTTTTCAAAAAAAATTCTTTAAAAAATCCACGACTTGGCTAAGCCTTTTCAAAAAAATTCTTTAAAAAATCCACGACTTGTCTAAGCCTTTTCAAAAGAATTTTTTAAAAATTCCACGCCTTGGCTAAGCCTTTTCAAAAACAATCTTTAAAAAATCCACGCCTTGGCTAAGCCTTTTAAAAAAAGAATCTTTAAAAATCCACGCCTTGCTTGAGCCTTGTTTGAGCTTTGAATAATTATTTTTAAAAATCCACGCCTTGTTTGGACCTTGTGTTTGTGATTATTAAAAAAATAGTTTTAAAATATTCTCACTCTCCCTTTTATTTTCTATCCCCAAATTGTCTTTCAGTTTATATTTCATAATTATTTCCAATTATCTATAAATTATAATCAATATTGAACATAATTATTAAATTAGTTATAGATTTAATATGATTGATTAAATGTGCATTAATGAAATTAATATAGAATTTATTTTTTCCTATTCATTTTAATATCCCATTAAATATTATTAACTATTCATATGGCTGAGCAATTCGGGCGATAATTTCATTTGTTGTTGTTATTGTTGCGTTTCAATCCGACCAACAAAAGTAATCAACTGATAAATGTAATTTCCTATGAAATGTTTCATATAAAGCATAAAATGATTTTGGGTGATAACAATTTATGGCGTTGTATTTTTTTTGTTCATCTATTCACACATACACACATGCACCTATTTACAAGCCATAAAAACGAACACACACACCGACACAAACTACAAATCAATGGTATATTTAATTTAGCTTTATCTCCGTTCAATAAATGGGTAATTAACGGTTTATGTAAATCATTTTCAATACAATCGTTGTTGTTGTTTTTTGTTTGTTTTTAATATCATGGCTTTGTTTGACCTGGTCCCTGGCCGGGATCAGTAGGATTGCCATGGAGTTGCCGGCCTTTTTCTGGTTGTGAGAAATTAAATTGCCCTTTTTTGATGTCGTTCAATTGTGTTGCTATTGTTTTTATTGTTGTTGTTGTTGCTGTATAAAGAGCACACGAATGGTATTATTTATTTACAATAAACAATTATGGATTGTGTTTTGTTGTTGTTGGTCGCCTGCTTTTTTGTTGCTGTTGTTCATTTTGTAATTTATTAAATATTTCATGTTCATGTTAAACCAAATAGTCAATGACAGTCTGTGTTTGTATTGGGTTTTAACTGAGTGCGTGTGTGTCCGTGTGTGTGTGCCAAGGCACGAATTTTATTACTTCTTGTTAGTTGAGGTCGTTGTTGCTGCTGTTGTTATTGGCTTTGGCATTAATGTTTGTCAAAAAAAAAAAAAAAAAAAAACAGCAACGACAACAAAAAAACTGCTCAATTTTTTGTTGTGGAAATTTCAACAACAAAAAAATCAACAACAACTCAGATGGCAAAAACGTGACTACTCGCATTTATAAATCATTTCAATTTTTATTTCTTGTTTATTTTGTAGATTTTTCCCCCAGTTCCAGTGAACTGTGAAGCCAAACACACATACTCGGCCACCCACATCTATACACCCACCAACATACATTCATCCATCTATCCATCCATTTATAGTTGACTTTATTTGAAAAACGCTGTGTTCTATTCATGACATATCCCCCCAAAAAAATGTGTATTAGTGTGAGTTTGATCCTAGTCAAAAAAGAACAACAACAAATTTATTTTGCAACTTGTTATTTTGTATATCCGCCCAAACAAATTGACATATCTTCCCCCTCTTGATCCCGTCCCAAATATAATCGAAACTAATATTCGATTCTTTCGATTAGATAGCCAGATAATTTGATTTGAAACTTTGTTGCAATTGTGAAGTCTGACCGGTCTGGTCTGGCTGACCGGCTGCTATTGATTTCCCCATTCAATCTCAAATATCATTCATCGGTTTTTAGTTTCAGTTTTCAGTTTTTTTTGCTCTACAAATTGCAAAAAGCCAATTAGTTGTTAGATTTATTTTTGACATATTTTACGCTACGAAACTAAAAACATTATTGAATTATATAATAAATCTGGTAGTTTATAAAATCAATAATTGAGTTCAGTTCGGATATCAATATTTGTCCCGCATAAAATATTTGCATATTGGGGGAACGGAATTTGATCAAGTTTTTATGTGGTTGTTCGATTTATGGAGATGAAAATGTACATTTGGGCAAGAGAGAGAGACAGAGAGAGGGAGGGGCAGGAGAAAGTTTTTTTCATAGTCTAGCGGAAGGGGTGTCATCATAGTCGAACTGAAGTAGGAAGTTTTTTTTAGACGAACTGTAGGAAGTCTTTAAGCTGAGCTGAAGGGAGTCTTTATAGATGAGTTGGAGGCTGGCAGTCTTTAGAGATGAATGTAAGGGAGACTTTTTAGACGAACTTCAGGGAGTCTTTATAGCTGAGCTGAATGCAGGATTTGTAGACAAAGGGAAGGGAGACTTTTTGACGAAATAAAGGGAGTTGAATATAGTCTTTATAAATGAGCTGCAAGATGGATACATAAACCAGCTGAATGGAGTCTGTATAGAGGAGCTGGAGGTAGACTTAATAGAAGAGATCGAATGAGACTTTATAAGGGAGATCGAATGTGCTTCATAGAAAATATCGAAGGAAGCTCTATAGAGGAGCAGGAGGGTAGCTTCATACACCAGCTGATGGAAGTCTTTATACACAATCTGGAGGAATCTTTATAGACAATCTGGAGGGAGTTGAGGTACAGAGTTTTTAGAGGCCTGAAGAGCTGATCAGGGATTCTTTTTAGACTAATAGACTATCATAAGCTCAGGATGTCTTCATAGACTACCCGAAGCTCATTAAGACTCGGGGAAGGAAGTCTTTACGAGTATATACGAGCTGAAGGTAATTGAGATACAGAGTCTTTAGGGACGAGCAGAAGGGCTGAATCAGGAATTCCTTTTTAGACTACCAAAAACTATCAGAAGCACAGGATGTCTTCATAGACTACCTGAAGTTCAGAAAGTCTCGCGGAAGGGAGTCTTTATATACAAGCTGAAGGGAGACTCCATAGACGAACCGAAGAGAGTTTCTATAGTCTTTTAAACGAGCTGAAGGGCCATTGAGTTTTTATAGAACAGCTGAAGGATAAGGGAGTCTTCATAAACTATCTGAAAGGACAGGGATTTTTTGTAGATGGTCTGAAGCAGGGATTCTTTATGGACTGCCAGTAGCTGAGGAAGTTTTCACAGACTACCGGAAGCCCAGGAAGTCTTTATAGGCATGCTGAGGCGACTCTGAAGGCAGTCTATATAGACGAGTTGAAGGGATTGTCTATAGACGTACAGAAGGGAGTGTCTATAGACGTATAGGGGAGCTAAAGGGATTTCATATACATAGATGAGGTGAACGGAGATCAGATTATATAGGTGGTCCAAAGGTTCAGAGGGTCTTTATGGACATTTGAAAAGGTCAAGGAGCATTATATGAGATGTTCACCTGAAAGGCCGGCTGAACGTCCGTGAGTTTTTACCAATAAAAATTGGGTGTTCACAGCGATAAATTTTTGTGTCTATAGAAAAATCTTCTTTCCGATGAATGAATGTCTCACCGTGAACTTATTTTAAAAATTTTCACTCCAATGATATCTTCTCTCAAGGAAAATTTACTTCTATAATATCTTCACTCATATGAACTATTTTATAGGGAACCTTCATTCCACGGATTAACTTTTCTAAAAGAAATGTTAATTTCGCTGACCTATTCTAAAAGAAAAGTTCACTTTTTGGTGAAAATGTTCACCCGAATGAACTCTTCCGAAGGAAATGTTTATACATTTCAACTCATCATAAAGAAATGTCTACTCCGATGAACACTTCTAAAGGAAAGGTTCACTCTAATGAATATATCACCCCGCAGACAATTCTTTAAGAACCGATCATTCCAATTAAATTTTCTTTAGAAAAATGTTTAATCTAATGAATTCTTCTGAAGGAAATATTCACTCTGATGAACTGTTCAGAAAGAAAGGTTCACTCCGATGAACTGTTCTGTGAATGAATGTTTCATTTTGATGAAAAATATCTATAGGAACAGATCATTTCAATGAACTTTTCTTAAGGAGAATATCACTCATATGAACTGTTCTCAATGAAAGGTTTCTATGAAATGTTCAAACTGAGAAACTACTAATGGAAATGTTCACTTCGATGAACGATGAGAAAAGGTTTATTCTGATGAACTCTATTTAGAAACATATCACCCCAATAACTTCACTCCGATGAACTTTACTATAGGAAATCTTCACTCTGATAATATGTTCAAAGGGAAAGTTTATTCCGATTTTTGAATGAAAGGTTCAATTCTATAAACGATTTTTGAATGAAAGGTTCAATTCTATAAATAAAATGTTCTATA